>NC_140582.1:42861557-42895417 GCF_964204655.1 Triturus cristatus | reverse complement strand
CAACTTAGTGAGTCTGTCATTTCTTCTGGTCAGATAAGCTTCAACCCAACGTGAGAAGATGCACACAACCACCAGGATGTATTTTAGCCCGTTACACACAGGCATCCCAATAAAGTCCAAATGCATCCTGTTGAATGGACCTTCTGATCTCCCATTGTAGCTCAATGTTACTGCAGTTCTCTTTCCTACGTTCATCTGTTGACACACAACACACCTGTGACAATCCTTCAACCATCAGCCTGAACCTGGCGTTAAACCATGTCTGACAAAACAAATGACTCATGGCATCCCTCCCTTTTCAAGCAGGGCCACGATAATGTCTAGCCATTGGAGGCAACAGACTATCTAGCAACAAAGGTCTTCCATCTGCCGAAACCCAAATGTCATCTCTTTTGACACAACCTGCTCTGACCCAACTTTGCTGTCCTGCCTCTTCTGCCTCTGACACTTCTTCCATTAACCTCTTACCCTCCTCCCATTTATCAGCTGTGTTTAACAAGAAGTTGTGATTGATCTCATATTCACCCTTGTTTGAATATTCACTGTTGAATGGACAAGCACCGTGTGCATAGTATTGTGCAAGTTAAATAGCATATTTGTTACCTACAGTCACATAATCATCTCCACTGCGGTGTGCAGAGCATTTCACAACTGTTATCTGTGCAGGCAGCTGCAATGCTTCGAGCAGCCTTCTTGCATCCTCATCATTCCTAATACGGGAACCTGAAGAAGTCATAAATCTCCTTTGTGACCATAACTGTCTAAAGTCATGAATAACATGAAAGCCATACAGGAAATCAGTGAAGATTGTCACTTTTAGCGCAGAAACACAGCATGCGCTAGTAAGCGTGATCAGTTCAGCTACTTGTGCAGATGTTACTCCTTGAAGTCAGGAAGCTTCAATATACCTGAGGCTGTACATACTGTGTATGCTGCTCTCAGACGTCCTTCATTGCCTCTCAAATAGGACCCATCAACAAACAGTACAAAATCAGACTCAGGCAGTGGCTCATCTTGGATATCTGGTCTTGGCTCGGTGCATAGTTCAGTAACATCAAGACAGTCATGTTCTACCTCACCATCATCGTTTTCCATATCAGGCAAGGGTAACAAAGTTGCATGATTCAAAGTAGCAAAGTCAGAGCCGTCAGTTAGGGGTCGCATTTGCGACCCCTGGCATGACCCTTTCAACCCCTAGCACTGCCCTTGTGACCCCATCCTAAGAGATCACAAAGGCACTGCCAGAAGCGTTAAAACAGGGCTTTCAGGAGCTTTTTGCAAAATTACGTTTAACCAGCATTTAACATTAACAAGAGACTGCCAGAAACAAACTCAGCACTGAAACGGAACTGCACATCAACCAAATGTTAACTTTTGAGACCTGGTTCACATGGGCTGAGCTGCTTTTGCAGCGTGCATCTCCAACAAGAACTCAGCATGGTGCCTTTAGAACGAAAAGAACAAACTTGCAATATAATTTGTTGTCACTGGCTGAGAGAGCCCGGTATAAAGGTATTTCAATGTCTCCTGGCATGTCAGTGAGAGGTAAAATACAGCAGCGAGGACAGAAAAAAGAAATGTTGAGAAGACACGGGAGCAGCAGAGATACCAGAAAAAAAGAAGACACAACAGATAAGTGAGGCACAGAGGAAAAGGTTTTTGGATGTCTTTGTGTGTGAGTGCGAGAAAGCGATAGCTATGGAAAGAAAGTAAAGAAGCGGCAGAGAGAGATGAAAAGATGACGTGACATACGTTGGAGAGATAGAGACAGACATGTTAGAGGGAGAGATAAGACAGAAATTTAAAATAGGCAATAAGAGATCGCTGACAGACCGATGGAAAGACAAAGACATGACAGGCAGAAAAATTGGAAAGGCACAATACAGAAATAAAGGGGAGACAGGTTTGAGAAAAGGCTGAACAAGAGACAGCAGAGAAAAGACACAGCAGAGAGGGGTGACAGGTGAAAAAGAGGCATCTAAGAAGTAGGCGAGAGAACCAGAGACTAGTTTAAGAAAGGTGACAAAGAAAGCATGGTGCAAGAGAGCTCAGAGAGAAACAGAAAGAAAGAGAGCATACAGGTGAGAGAGGGAGGAGGTAATGACGAGACGGAGAGCAAGAAACAACTGACAGGTGACAGAATGCACATATGAGAAAAATCTTTTAAAGACACTTATAAGAGGTGGGTAGGTGGAGACACTAGAGAGAAGTTAAACAGATAAGAGGCAGCTGAGAGAGAGGTGGGTAAAAAGAAAGGAAGATAAGCTTAGATAAAATAGCTTAGAAAGGTAGGGCGGATGGATAGGTGTTATGTAGGTGACAGACACAGCTGCAAGAGAGGGGAGCCAGGTGAGAGCAGAGACAAAAATGGAGGAGCGCATTGAGAGAGAGTTGAGAGGGAAAGATATATGAGTGCAGTGATGAAGGCGCAGATAGATAAGGAAAAAATAGCTGGACGAGAAAGTGAGACCAATGAGAGGAAATTGATAAAGACACAGTGACTGGGGAGATGGAAATAGAGAGAAAGGTGAGCCATACGATAGGAGTGATGATAGAAAGATGACAAAGATGGCTGAAAGAGAGTCAGAGAGTGTGAAAGACTAGGCTGCTAATGTGAGATGTTAGAAAGAGACAACTGGGAGAGACTAGGGCAGCTGGGAGATAGTGAGTTGATATACAGAAATGCAAATGTGTGGCAGACAAGTAAGAGAGTGATGGCTGAGGAAGTGAGACAGGTGGGAGACATAAGAAAAGGATGATGAAGAAATAGAAGTAAGAAAAGGGCAACTGAGATAGAGAACGGGCAAAGGAACAGCAATAACTGGGAAGAATGCAGCTAAGGGAAAGAGGGTGGTAAAAAATCCAGATACATTTGAAAAAGAGCCCCTTATCATGGATGACAAAGATGAGAAATAGAGAAACATGATAAAGAAGAAAGATGTTGAGAGGGAGGCAGGGGATAAAATAACAGCTGGTATTGAAAAAGGAAATAAGCAAGATGACCAGTAAGACAGGAAGGCACGAGGTAAGAGAAAAATGTCAGGCAAGAGGAAGGGTACTAGTGCACAAAATGAGAATAGAAAAACCACAAAGGGACAGACAAAACAAGATAATGTAACAGGCAGGTTAGTAGAGAGAGACACACAAGATGGTTGACAAGGGAGGAAAGAGATTTGAGAAAAGAGGTGAGAGGAATCACGAACCACAAAACTTGGTAAAAAAAAAGTTTGCTCATAATCTGGCACAGTAGTATAGTTGTACCTTCCTCTCTTATAAGAATATGGGCCTGTATTCTGCAAAACATCACGAAACCAATTGAAGGGTCCTTCTTTGGTTTTGAAAATCATGAGTCTTCCACCTAAACCTGCTCTGCTGGCATGTATGAATCAGGCCCTGGTGTGAACTGAAAGTCTGCAGCTGCACTGCAGAGAGTGCAGCAATAAAAGATGGAACATTATTTTTCAAAATGCAGCTCCATGTTTCACTGCTTGTGGGCAGGCCGGCCTTTGGAGTGTGTACCAGGGACTTCCAGTGACCATCCTTTTCCACTCAGAAGTGCACTAGTTACATGATGCTTCCTACTTGGCACAAACTGAAGGGCAAAGGTTGAATGGGGCACACCACCAATGAAAGGAGGGATTGCCCTCTTGACGTTACACACAAGTGAAATTTGCACCTAAGGTATGGGTCTTAAACAAGGGGCTCTTCATGCATCTGCAGCTTCTTCTATTTAACGTAAGTGTCTGGTTCAAAGGAATGTTACGGGAAATTAATGGGTGACTATTCTGTGATAAAACAACTGAATATCCTTTTTCAGTTTGACAAAATATGATGTTTGGGAAGTAAAATTTTCTTAAGGTTTTTAAAATGTAATACAATAAAACAGTTGAGGTTTGAATGATGCATGTGGGTATGCAGGCCTGGTTTCTGCATATTTGTAGCGGATCAGGCCTCAGTTTGCAACTGGACTCTTTCTGTTGCCAGGGCTTCCTTGAATTCAAGGATTGGTTGGGCCCCTTGTGAGAGTGTGACTGAATAGATGCCTGTTCATTGATACATACTCAATTGGTCTCACCAAGTATGCTAGATGCACTCGCTTTTCGAGGATTCGTATTTATTTCTTTGTGTTTCATCCATTAGTTGCCATCTTACTTGGTGATTTTTCAAGGCTTTAGTGGACCATTTGCAGCCATGTTTAAACTTACGTAGATTAAAATTACCTCTGATGTAGATCCAATAAGTCCAAGCACAATGCTACTCATGTGGACTGCATTACAAAATTTGGTTAACTGTTGTAGCCATGGAGGTGATATTTGTGCCTCTGGCTCAGCTTGATAGAATCTTAGTTGAAATACAGATGGCAACTAAAATAGAGATATAATTGTTTTCTTAACTGTTGTTACTTTTTATCAGTCTTGCACCTAGTGTTGGGTTTGCAACTGCAGTTGAGTCAATTCTAATTATGTCATCAGAGTAAAATGTCATATGACATCACTTCCTAAGATGACAGTGGGTAAAAGGTTATATAATGTGCAAGTGATGTCACTTCTGCTAACCCTGGGGTTTTGGTGAATGGACGTCCATGAGCATAGCACTTCAAAGTCACATTTCCCACTGCCAGTATGACCTGCTCAAATCTGGTCCGACAGGTGTTTGCTAAGTGTTTGGTACAGGTCAACAATATCTCAACAGAGTGGGACACAAACACAGTAAGGGGATGACCTATCACAATACTTTCACTATACTTGCTCTAGGATGGCAATAAAAGAGTCCTTATCCCAAGGTACCAGATCAGACACATCCTTGTGTGTCAGCCTTTCTAAAGGGTTGGTGACTAGGGAAAAGTTGAAGGTCCACTATTCCCAAGAGCATCCTGACTTCTTCGTGAGTAATTGGCCGACTAATTTTCAGAATTGCAAAGATTCTTCCTTGTGATAACGTCCCCTTCTCAATATGATGTCCAAGATAAAAGACTTTTTTTTAACAGTACTGTAACTTACTTTGGGGCAATTTATGTCCATTCTCAGCCAGGTGGTCCAACAAAGCTTTAGGGGGTCATTAGCATGGCGGGCGGATCGCCACTGCCCAACTTGCGGTGGCAATTCGTCCGCCAAAACACCCCACCAGATTGCCTGTTACCCCCCGCCACATTAGCACGGCGGGGGGTACCACGGAGGATGGAAAGACCGTCTGACGCTTTTCTGCCGGTAGGCAATCGTCATGATTGCCTACAGGGTGGAAAAGGCCTATAATATGGTGGCGGTGCCATGCAGGCATTGCCATCCATATTAGTATGAGGCATTTTCAATGCATTTCCATGGCGGAGACTCCGCCATGGAAAGACATGCGGAGTTCTCTCTGGGGGCTTGTTGTGGGCCCCCAAGGGGGTGGGGGCTGTGCTTGGGGGGTACCCGTGGTACCCCCCTACATTGGCATGCACAAGGTGGCAGGCACCACGTGGTGCCTGTCAGGTTGTGCATGCCAACATGCATATATTGTATTGTGGCGGGTGCTGCTTACAGCCGTGGCGGTGGCATCCTAATTGTCATGGCGGGACCGCCGCACCACTGGCGGACGGTCCCAGCACTGCTAGGGTGGCGGACGGACTGAAGTCCGCCCGCCATCCCAATGGACCCCTAAGTGTTCTGTTTGCAAGCTTCCTGCGTATCTGACACAACCAACAGGTTGTTGATATACTGAACTAGAACTGAGTTACAGGGCATTATATAGGACTCAAGATTCTTTTTGAGGAGCCAATAAAACATTTAGGGGCTCTCCTTATGCACTTGTGGGACTCGGCACCTTTACAAAACGTGGTTCTGAAACCAAAATGTGAAGAGGAATTGACTGTCCCCATGCAGGGGTATAGAGTAAAAGGCTTGGCAAAGGTTAATGACAGTGAACCACTTAGCCTCAAATGGAATTTGAAATCAAATCACAGCTATATTCGGTACCAAGGGACAACACAGAACAACTATGGTATTTATCTTTCTCAGGTCCTGCACTATGGGGTACTTACCGCTAACCTTCTGTAAGCCCATAATGGTGAATTACATGGACTGGCCATTATCTCCTTCAAAATGAATTGCTGTACCATTGTGTCAATCACAAGAGTAATCCCAGCAATTGCTTCAGGAGTGAAATTATACTGTGAGGTTCTTAGGTGCTGAACATTGGGTTTCATATTATTGCTCACAGGTTCAACTCCTTTAATTAGACCTATGTCCTTTCCTGAAAATTCCCACACTTCTAGCTTTACAGTATCTTTAAGATCAGGTGGTATATCATCATGTCATCAAGTGGAACAGTCCAATGTCTGGACTTTGTCTTGCCAAATTGAAGGCAACGTCCTCATTATGGCTCTGAAACTCTATACCCTTTGGGGTACAGTAAATGGTGCAGTTCAATTTGCACAATAGGTCACGCCCTAATAGATTTAGAGGACTTGAATCAGACAGCACAAATCAGTGATTTTCTTAAAGGACCCTATATTTCTTTTTAAAACATTTTATTTATTGCATTTTCCTCCCCAAAAAATAACAAGTCAGAAAAAAAACTCACAGGGATAGTCAGAAAGACACATTAGAGCAATAATAAGAAAGCAGCATTTGGAATGTGAATTGAAGCATAGTCAATATAGGCACTGTTAAATTATAGTCTAGCGGGGGAGGGTATCATAAGAAGCCTGGCTTGAGGAGGAAAGTTTAAATCCAAGCAAAAATCATCATATTGGGCGGTATAAACCCTATTTTTTACAATTGGAAAATAACTGGAAGGCATCACATTATCATCAATCTGCATGTTTACGAGACAGCACAGTGAAACAAACAAGCTTATATTCACTCTGTCTCCTCAGGGCACAGGAGTAAGTAAGAGTGAAGTAGCTGCCAGATGTTTTTGGGCCTGGAGGTAAGTGGTTGCAAGGAAGCATATATGTCGCTAGAGGTGTCGCAGTATATTAAATCTCTCAACCAGGCATTCATTTTTGAGGTTCTGGGGATTCCCCAGTGTTTAGTCTTACCGTTTAGCAGGGAGCAAGGCGATAGCAGAAAAACGACGAACTCCAGCCTCGGGCCTCGGGCCGTCCTGTCCCAAGCCGATGAAAAGGGGCTCGACCGACCAGTGGCCTTCATCAGCCGACGACTACTGCCCCGGGAGCAACGATGGAGCACCATCGAGCGTGAGGCCTTCGCTGTAGTGTGGGCCCTCAAGAAGCTCCGGCCCTACCTCTTCGGTACCCACTTCCGGGTCCAGACCGACCACCGGCCCCTGCGGTGGTTAATGCCAATGCGGGGCGAGAACCCCAAGCTGCTGCGGTGGTCCATCTCGCTACAAGGGATGGACTTTGACGTTGAACACCGGCCCGGCAATGACCACGCCAACGCCGACGGCCTGTCCCGCTTCTTCCGCCTTGACGTGGAGAATCCCCAAGGAGATGGGTGACTCTCCATGCCTTCGGCTGGGGGGGACGCCTGTTGGACCCGGCCTCGTGGCGTGGTCCTTAACCCCGTGGATTGTGCCTGTTCCCCGCCCCGGCCTTCACGGGCCACCCTTCTGAACTGCACCGAGGCCCTTCATCCTGAGCTGCACGAGGTCGCATACCCCTCGTGGCTCCGCCATCTTGTTGGCATCCACGTGACTCTGTGCACCAGCCAGCGCGACCCCGCTCAACCCGGCCTCGACCCCAGCGAAGCCCCGACATCGAGGCACCACGAACTGGCCAGGGGGTGCCGCAGGAACCATTCATCGCCCCCGGCGGAGGACAGTATCGATGGGACCCCCAACTGTCCTCCCCTCCCGAGGTGTGATCGCCCTGCAACTCCCTTGGGCCTGGCGCCTCTCCTGCTGGGCGTCTGGCCACCTCCACCCGGCCTCTCCGCCCCCCCCGGGCGCCTGGGTCCGGACATCAAAGGGCTCCAGACCTATATCTGGGGCGACCCCGCCACAGATCGGCAGTTGTATCCCGGAGTCGAGAGCCCTGCTGATTGAATCGCGGCTGACCCTACGGAGAAGAACTCTTGTCGGAACCATCACGAGCCCTGCTGACTGCGTCGCGGCTCCTTCTTGTGAACACTTTGAAGCCACCTGGAACATCGGAGCCCTGCTGACGCTGTCGCGGCCCAACCTCGCTGAAACCTCCCTCGGAGCCCTGCTGACGACGTCGCGGCTCAAGCTGAGCAGAAACCATCTTGAGAGCCCTGCTGATTGGATCGCGGCTCTCCACGAACTGTACGCCGGAGCCCTGCTGACGCCGTCGCGGCTCGACCCCTCCGAGATCCGGAGGTCCTCCAGCTTGAGGATAAGAACTGGGCCCCAGGTACCCTCGTACCGCACTCCTGCCAAAGACTGTCCCGCTACCCCTACCCTTCCAAAGAGACACTGAGACTTTTGGTGGATCCCTCGATCCCTTCGTGTAAATATTGACCTCGTAACCTTTTTATTGCTGATAAAGAATTGCTTGTCTTGAGACAACCTCCTTGAGTCCTGTGTGGTGGTGTTACTGTGCTAGTACGTGATAGGAGAAGGATCTCTCAGGAGACTTCTCGGCAGCACTCGGGTACTTCGTACAGTGTGAGGGCCCCCCTTGGTGGTCTCGCCGACTCCTCGGGGTCCGCCTTCCAACAACTATATCATTGCAATAACTAAGTAGAAGCTTTCCTGTAGTGTTGTTAGTTGTGGATTTTTATTTTACTTTATATTTTAGTTTAGATTAATGTACATAATTTGTATATTTTAGATTAATGTGCATAAATTGTATAGTTTATTAGTAGTATTGTGTCTTCATTATATTATGTATGTTTTGTGTATTCATTGTTGGAAAACAACCAATAAAAACTTTTGAATAAAAATTTAACTATATCCATTAATATGAACATCCCCCACTTCCCAAGTTTCTTGCAGACACACTAAATCATAACGGTCAATAATTCTAAGCTAATCATTATTATTTAGCTTTGAGTTGAGTCCTGCTATATTCCAGCTCATTGTTTTGACCATGCCTTCCCTTGAATCCATGGTATTATTGGATAAAAGAGGAAAACTCTCCTGTTCGCAGCTTTACGATAACTGCTGGGTTTCCCTATCCCCCTCCTATCAATCGCAGAATTCAAGCCCCTCCAAAACCGCAAATCTATTAGCCAGCTGGATTGCAGGTGTCTGTTTCCATCTATCCTGACCTACCAGGGGGGCAGGAGGAGGTTGGATATCTGAAGTAAAAAACGTTCTATTCTCTATATGTTTTACTCCCTGTGGTCAATAAAAGAAACCCAGTGGAACCGCATAGATTTGTGAAGACAAGATAGGGACCCTGAGGAATCTGTCCAAAAGATATTTCACAAAATATTCATTATTGAAATTTATGACTATACAATCCCCCGCACATGATTTCAGTAAGTAACCCAACCAATGCACTCTTCTGGCCGTTATCACGTGATTTGCAATAATAGGAAAATCATTAACTACAGTAAACAGGGATAACCAGTGCAATAATTTATTCATCAGTTGCCGAGTTGTTTCAAATTGTGTCTGATGAAGTTTTGGTGCATTTACTAGTATAATCACGAGTCAAGCTTTTGTGGTTAAACACCCCGCCCATCCTCCCCTATACCCTGGACCCCCTAAGTTCTTGGATATTTTCTGCTTCTTTAGGTAGATGTGTATCCTGATAGTTATTTCTAGAGGACCCTAAGTGTTTGTTTACCATGTATTTTTGAATGTGTAGCGCTACTCTCTGCCCCTCTACTTTCATGTGTGTGCTGTTGAGACAATGTAGTTACTGTGCTACCTTTATGTGACATATTACCGGATGGATAGATTTTGCATTTACATGAACAGATTGCAACTCCCGGATTTTCTACAAGCCTCTCAGTTCTTTTAAGTACGCAACCCGCCTGGTTTCTAATTGGGGCTAAACTAGCCTCAATCCATTCCAACCTCTCTATCAGTGGTTGCAAGAGGTGTGAGACAATTTGTTCCAAATCCAAATTAGTTATCACTGAGCCTGCAATAGTTTTATCAATGAGTTTTCTTCTGCCCCCCCCCCCCTACCCCTACACGTCTGTTTTTACAGTCTTTGCCGGTTTAGGGGTCCTAGCACCCCTCTTTTACTACGTCGGAGGCTCCTCAGAATTATCTTGAATGGCACAGTCACTAAATAATGATTGGGGGTCCGTGCCTACAACTGGATTCAGTGCTTCCAGGATAGCAAGCGCATCAGGCCTGTCATGAGAGGAGAGCTCTATAACACAAGGCAATTGTAAAGGCTGTAGGGTCTGAACACTCACCTCCCCTCCTGATAGTTTTCCTTCTGCCCTCTTAATCTCTTTTGTTAGAATGTCAGCGGCTGTCAACAAGGAAGAGACCAAAGTGTAAACCGCCTCCAGACCCTGGTCACAAGATTTAGTCTTCCGCTTTCCCATGGCACATGAGTGTCACCAGGTAACCACCTCTTTACAATAATTAGGGTCGCCCCATTAGAGACAGGGCCCAGACCAGCCTCCTTCCGGCTCTGACAGGCGTGGACGGGCCCGCCCTTGGCCCGGGGGTGTCCCTGCTCGCACACCGCGGGAGCGCGCCGGGCTTATGAGGAGAGGTGGGTGGAAACTGGAAATGACAGCCGGTGGCCAGGGCAGATGGGAGTTGTAGAGCTCTCCCTGGCGATATTCCTCAGTGCTGGGTTTCCCTCCACGGGTTCCTGCAACACGGCGGTAATACAAGCGAAATGCAGCTCTCCCCGCAATTCCCCCTCAGGTCGGCTGGCAGATGGAAAATGTGGCAAAAGTGAATACCAAGACTCTGAAGTGCGTCGCGCTTATGAGGAGAGGTGGGCGGAAACAGGAAATGACAGCCGGTGGCCAGGGGAGATGGGAGTTGTAGTGCTCTCCCCGGCGATATTCCTCGGTGCTCAGTTTCCCTCCGCGGGTTCCTTCAACACGGCGGCAACACGAGCGATGTGCTGCTCTTCCCGCAATTTCCCCTCAGGTCAGCAGGCAGCTGGCAAATTTGGCAAAAGCAAACTTAATCACTTCATCCTACTTCCACGCCCGGAAGATACTGAGGAAGATCTTCAAATGGCTCCAAAAGGAACTCTAGAAAAACTCTCACTCACCCTAGTAACCAGCAAGTTAGACTATGGGAACACCTCTATGCCGGTATCAGCAAGCAACTCACTAGAAGACTACAGACCATCCACAACTCGACAGCGAGACTCATCCTCAACCTCCCACGCAGAATTCACATCACACCACACGTCTGGGAACTACACTGGCTCTCGATTCACAAACCTACTCAATTCAAACTCCTGGCACACACATTCAAGGCACTACACAACTCTGGCCTCATCAACCTGACCAGTTGCATCTCCTCCCACTCACCACCCAGACACATCTGCCCCGCTGGACCTCTACTCACACACATCACACACATACACAGAGCCAGATCAGGAGGACATGCATTTTCTTAAATCACTCCTAAAGCACGACCTTTCACCCCACATCAGAGCCTCCTCTTCTCCTCTCATCTTGAATTGCACAAGGAGTTGAAGACTTGGCTTTTTTATTAGCCATTCTACCATAGGCAAGCCTAGGCACACAAAACTGCCCAGCGCCATGGTACCCTCGCAGGTGATAGTGAATCTTCCAAATACATATAACATAACAAAACTGCATATATTACAATGTGTGTTGATAGTTTTTCAAGCTAGCCAACTGCCTTAAGCCTAATTTGACTAAAACAACAAAAGCTTATAAAGTTGGCTATAAGAGGACTAGCAGCAACACCTGATCACTCTTCACATAAACTGAGTTTGTTTAATCTGAACTTGGTGTAACATATGAAGCGTCTAATGCAGATTCAAATAACGGAGGCGATGATGACAGAAAACTCACGCTATCATTTGAAGAATCCAGAGATACAGGAGAAGTTGGTAGCCTTGGAGTTGTCACTGAAGATGCTAAATTTGCAAACAGATTACTGAACAGTGAAGTTCACGATAGTACTGGAGAATATGGTATCAGACGTGGTATCATAGTTGATGGTGCAGAAGCCGCAAGAGTTACTGCAAGAGCTAGATGCATTTGAAGATGGAGATAATGTAGCTCTCACACATGGATGTGGCACATGTGACAATGGCAATGGTGATCCTTATGCAGCAGACTTAATGATAGACAACTACAGAGCCCCACCATATGAACGATGTAGCACTATTGGTTGAATCATCTCCCAACAATCCACAGGTGGCAAAGCTTGTTGCTTCAGAAAGAATAGTGTAAAAACAACTGTGACATTGAAAGAGAAGCCTCACTGTGGGTGGTAGAGGTTTTTGAATGCTCAAAGTCCAGTGCTCACTCGTGCTAGACAGCAAGTCTACTGACAAGTAGAACGCTGTAGCACGGCATCAGTGCTGCTGAGAAGAAATCATCACATTTCTACTCATTGACTTAGAAGTAATATGAGTAGAACAGCACCTGCAATAATTAAAGTTATTGAAATACCGCTGAACAAGTTCAAAAACAGCAAACCTATAAACGCAGGTATAGTTCTAAATACAGTCATAAAGCAAGTCAACAGGGCAGAGCCAACTGTCTTGCAAATATGCACAGTGCCAGTTGAATTGGCAGCATGAAATATATCATCAAGCAGATGAGCAAAGGGAGTTGAAATTCAAAGATGCTTTATTTCTGTTGCAGAATGTGTTGTCTGAAGGTTGAACGTTTCTGCGGCAGAGCTTAAAGGAACTTGTTTTAGTATTAAAATTGCTAATACCATAAATGTTTCAAGGCACACCATTTGAGTATTAGGTTTGGGGACAGAAAGACATCAAAAGCTCTCACTAGAGAAGGGTACAACTTAACTTAATAACATTTTACTGTGTCTGCAAATGTGGATCGCATGCTGGAGAGAGTGTACTGTTTATTTGTCTGTTGAATTGGGAGGAGATTTTATTATGCTTTACATCCTCAAGTAATACCTTTGCCTGTGGCGGAGGTCGCGGAGTTCCTAATAAAACTCCACTGCGATATTTAGAGTTACGCAAGCGGTGTAGTGCGCTACGTTGCGCCGTTTGCACTGATTTTTAGTGTCCAGCGCTGTAAAATCAGTGCGGACGACAACATGCTCTGTGCAAGAGGGTGCTGCTTTTTTTTGTCACTAGAGTAGATGCTCTACTAAGCTGCAGTTTCCTTAACGCGAACGGACGGTTTCTCAATGTGAGCTGTGATGACCATCAGCGACCACCCGCATTGAAAAATCTTGCCGGGAGGTGGTATGGAGTAAAATCTTCTGAGAAAGAAAATAATTCCATTCCGCAAAGTTTTTTTGTACTCAGTGCACTACACAGAGCGTGAAGTGGGAAAAACTTCACAAATTCCGCGAGCAGAGCGGAATCTCACACCCAGGCCTAGAAATATTGCTCTTGTGCAGTAAGATTATAAGGTTTAATGGTGCAGTTTGATTGAGAAGATGCGAAGGCACATATGTAATTTATGTGTTTGTAATACCCAGTGCACTTGTGCTACTGCACGTGTTTGAAGTTGCTCCTGCTGTACTTTGTTTACACATTTCTTAGGTGTATTTAAAGAAGAAGAAGTGATTGAGGAGAAAGCTCATGTCTATTTCAGATATAATGTGGTAACACCTCTTTCTTTGTTTCCCTAATTAGTACAGTAGCTTCTTTCACTTAATTAGCTACACTCTCTTATATTTTCCCATAAATAATAACATGAAGAACAGTTCCAATCTTTCTCAAAGGAGACAGACCTAAAAGAAAGTCAATCAATCAATCAATACATCAATAATGTTAATCAATTTTGAATAAAAATCATAGAAGTGAGCATACAGTACATATTCAATTAAAGAGAAATAACAGACAAAACATTTAGAATACAAACAGATAAAAACAAACATCGCCTAAAACCACAGCCTAATAAAAAGCTTATGAAGAGGACATAGCATGTCAAATGCAATTGCTCAGAGACCCTCAGATACCTTGAGTAGACAGATACTTAGGTACACATTCTCAAAACCCCAATAGATAAAAATGAAAAGTGGGTGTCGATAAGGAGTTGCAGAAATAAAAGAGCAGGTCTTGCCTGTCTAAAATTCATGGGCAACAAAAGCAGCCAACTAAATTTGTAATAGCACATGTTAACTTTTGAGCAAATAAAAGTTATGTGTAACAGATTGCAAGCAGAGATTTAGGGGCTCATTATGATGGCGGTGTTTGACACATCCGTGGTGCTGGCGGTGGCTGAAAACGTCCTTTTCCTCACTCATGTGGCGGTCCTCACGTCTGCCATATTACAATGTGCAAATATAGCCCATTTCCCGTCCGCTGCGGAGTTTTGGGACCCGCCAGACTTTTCCTTCTGCAACGGTAGCAGAGGGAGCGAATAGAGAAAAGCCGACGTGCAGAATGGTGTTACAACCCCGCCGGACAAATCAGGATGCCTTAAACAGCCCATCAGAATGCAGCAGAGAAACCTGCCACTCTGAAACGGCAGAAGCCCAACTGCAGGGATAGAAACTCGAATCCCGGGCACCTCCACACGTTCCTGACCGCTGTGGATCCAGCTCTTCAAGCCCTTCCGCAGCTGTACCTGATCCACTACCAGCATATAAGATGTTGCCGCTGTCAGCACTGCAGGTGAGCAAATAACACATCTCCGCATACAACCACAACACACAACTGTTGTGCTGAAATATGGTTCCTGTCTACATCAGACACCCTGGTGGAGACAGGAACATATCCCCCCAGTGTACTCACACATGTCCTGCTTGCTAGAAATTGACACCTCTGTATCGGGATCACCCATCAACACAGAAATCACTGAAATGTCCCGGTCGTCACCGCAGCGGTGAAGATGCGGGAAACCCTGAGTAATATGTAGTAGGCAGGGCCGGCGCCAGGCATGGGCAGTGTGGGCAGCTGACCAGGGCTCCACGTTAACCCTACCCACATGGTGCCCCGCATCAGTTGGTCCATGTGCTATTGAGCAGCCAGGTGTGGCTAGACCACGAACCTCACACTTCAAAGGGCAAGGTAGATTGACTGGGAAGGTGGGTTTGAAGATGAACACCCTGCACAGAAGGTATGGGGCTGGCAACCCTCCTCCTCACACCTGCCTTCCACTCATGCAAATCAAACTGATTAAATTAAGAAAAGAAGAGTCACTCTGCATATTAACAACCATGGAACTGTTCACACTGCATGTCAAGTCCCTCAGACAGATCCCTGACTGAAACTCTACCACATACAGATACAATAGGTCAGCAGCAATGTATGACAATAAATGGACTAGCCCAAAGTGGAGTGCACAGTGCAGGAAGACCATGGAGCATGTCACATAGCATTTTTACATGACATGCAAGAGGAGAAACATATCACACTACCCTTAGGCCATCAAATCAGACATGGGTGGCACAGTGCATGACATTATACTAAAGTAACATCTGTGCAATACCTCTGGGATACAGCAATGCAAGCTATGCATAGGCACAGGAATGATAGGACTTGTCTGAACCCATACAGTGACCAGCCCCACATCGGTGTCAACTACCTTGACATGTGTATGCCACCAGCACATCACACATGGCTCATTGTCACAATCCCTGACTGTAACAGCCAAGTGGGACCTTCACACATACTCCTCATCTACCAATCTCACATCTGCACTACTCAACACCTGTGAGAAACACAGATAAAGGTGCAAATAAGGTCCTGTGAGTTTCCTGACAACCAAAGACACACCCTGGTGTGTATCTATAAATGTCAATATCCCACTCAGGGATGTCCGAACCAATGCTGATCAAAAACCAATAGCCAAACACAAACCTCACAAACAACATCCAAAGAAGTCCAACAAGCTTGGCCATGCGCAGGCAAACAGTGAATAGGCAATGTGACCCTGGACAGAACAGGAATACACAACATTTTCACTCTGGACAAATGCACAGACACCATACCCCAACCCAATTAAAAATTGCATTATCAAATGCCAATCATGAACACTAACTGTGATCAATAGGACAAATCTGCCAACACAGACATAGACACCACACCAGTTATCAAGTGAGCATGGTGTCAATGTGTAGCACAAGCATGCACATGCACACTCCTGACAAGTGACAGGTCAGATATAGGAGGACATAGCACACATGTGCACTCAAAAGAAGCTCATGAACAATAATACACTTTGCTGCATGTGACATTCTCACAAGAAATGCACACTACAAATTCAACACACATCAGAATGTATTACAATGCTCAAAGTACTCACACACAATGTCATGCAAATAGAACATCGCGCACACATGCACCTGTCAGTAGAAAGAGCCAACACAGGCCAAACACTGCATCCATCAACTGCAAAAACACAACACATGCACATACCAACTCATCACATAGCAAACTCAGCTGGACATCAGGGGGATGCACACCAGGCAAGAACAAAACAACATAGACTGACAGCAGTGCATGACAGTAAGCAGTGTGTGAACACCAACAAAACCAGTATCACACATATCTGAGTGTTCCATCATGAACTTCCACACCACAAATCATCACACCACTCACATCACATCACACTCAGGAGGGGTAGCAGTACCTCAGCAAACAGACATACACCTTAGCCATCACCCATAGCTGCACAATTCAGAAAACCCAGATGCAGACAACATGACTAGAGGACTGTGCTGGTCAAACATATGCACTGCACATGAGCAACTATGACTGCAATCAAGTGGAAGAAAATACCACATAACTAAGTGTGATGATGTCCTGAGTGGCACATTGGTCATATACACATATCATCCTCCCACAGTATACTGTTCCACTATGAAATGGTTGTAAGGGTCACACACTGTCAAGGCATGGGGTGGAAGACATGAGACTGTGGTGGTGTGTTCATCAGTATTGGACAGGTGAGGAGTATACAGTGCAAAAACACATAGATGAGTAACTCACAATGTGTAGGCATCAGAAGCACCTATAGAGGATGGTATGTCTCTTCATACCACATACTATACTTGTCCCAAAAATGTGACAAGTGACAGCAATGTATGAGAAAAGTCACATATAATGTCAGTTTGGCTGAGTAGGTCAGCACAGTGAGCACAAACTTAAACAGGCCCCATGGCTGATCAACAAAACACAACACAGACATTGCAGTGACACACTGCATACTCACAACTGACAGCGACAACAAGTAGGTTTACCCCAGGAATGCAAGGTCACACCGACACACTGCACAGTACTCCACCTACAACTCCTACATGTGCCCACAATCTGAAGCACATGTCTGATGATGTAAACAAACAGGCACTCATTACCTGGATCATACATTTGTGTAGGTGTCACCTCAACACTTCTGACACTGACAGGCCAATCACACTGTATGACTACTCGAGTGCACACATTCAAATGTACCTATGTGACTATGAAGACAGGCCTACACAAGATGCCTACACATCAACACTGCTGTTCACACATCTAGAAAGATCCCACAAATATGACAGGCCCTGTCCACCCCGCAAGTTAACCAGGGGAAAGAATTCACCTCTGTTGTGGTATTGCATCCTAATATAACATGTGTACAATTTTGCAAACCGGACTATAGAATGATTGGAATAAGAGTAGATCATCACAAACAACCATTATTGCACCCTCAAGCCTCAGAGTCAAGAAGCACAAAAGTGCCTGTAACCTCTGGCAACCACTGAAAAAGTAAATAAAGTAATTGCCAATGTGATTGTGGCATACAGAGCATGTGTCACATGAACATATACCCATACATTAAACTTTTTATTTAGCAAGGGTAGCGGCAAAGCAGACAACATGAGTAACCGTCTTTATTACATAATATCCGGATAGGCATCAAAAGTGTAACACATCAAGGCCATTGGCCAGTACAAATTTCTAGTACGCACAGGTGTACATGACAAATGTTAGAAATGGGATTTCTGGTTGGCTAAGGCTTGCGCCAAAGTCAGGCAGAAACCACCACTCTAGTCAGGGCAAGGGAGTTACACGCCAAAGATAACCCCTGCTCACCCCCTTGGTAGCTTGGCACGAGCAGACAGGCTTATCCCTGAGGCGATGTGTAAAGCGTTTGCGCGCGCACCCAGCAACAACACCCAAGGCCCACCACAAAGGAAACTCCACACAAGGTATTATATAAAAATAACCTTTGTATTATACACAACACATTAGATAAAAACACACACTTTACAATGTGCCAACAGGCACGGGCAGAATTTACAAGGGATTATATATACAGGGGACAGGGCCACATGGACCACTGTCAGGAATTAGCACTTTGTAGAAATAGCACTTAGAACGTAGGAATAATATTTTAGAACATAGCACATACAATCACTGTAGCACTAAAAATAGAACATATAGCACACAACCAGTAACTACTGGCGCAATAATGACCTCAGCGTCATCACACTAGCATCAGGTAAGTACCACCTACGCAACCCTAACCACCTTTAGGAAAATATTGCGCAGGGAATCAGGACCTCACTAGCACCACCTGTGTTAGGGAGAAAAAAACCACCTAAGTATCACAATACCTGTAGGGGTCTAAGCACATAAACATTTGATGCATAAAATACATTCAGCGGTGTAAGCAAAGCACATGACGCATAAACACATTCAGAGGTGCAGGAAAGGGACAATGGCGCAAAAACTCACATTAGCCACTATCGGTGGCAGTCCCTAGGCCAACTGGCCTTGAAGGGGCAAGGACGCACTGTGTCCAGCAGAGTCAGGGCGCGCAAAGTACAACCTACACATAGCAGTTGCCCACTAAGTGCTGGGCAACTGGAGAGATGCTGTGGCACCACTGTGCCTTCTAAAACAAATGTGGCACTCTAGACAAATGAGAGGGCCAACGCTGGAGCCTCACCAGGCTCTGGGCATGTCTACTGCCCCCAAAGCGACGTTGGAACCACGTGGGCTCTCAACCAATACTCTGCCCCTTCGTCGGAGCCTCGTGGGCTCGAGACAGCCGGAAATGCCCCCTAGAGCCTTCTAGGCTCGAGAAATAATGGCCCGACGTTGTAGCCTCGATGGGCTTGAGCAAACACTCGTGGCCCCCTGAGCCCCTCTGGGCTCCACAACAAGAAATGCCCCCTGAGCCTCGCAGGCTCTACAACAAGAATGCGCCCCTTCGTTGGAGCCTGTACTCGGGGCTCTGTACACCACTGCCACGCGTTGGAGCCTCGGTGGGCCCTAGGACGCCTCTTGGGCAATGTTGGAGCGGCCTGCTACCTTCCGGGGCCGCTCTTCTCATTCCAGGAATACCCCCTCTCGAAGCGGCCCGCAACTGCGGCGCCGCTGTGGGGGACAGGGGGGCAGAGGCGGGAACCACGCGGAGTCCCGTTAGAGCGCACTGGCGCTCGGAGCAACAATGCAGCAAAACCCACTACCCCGGCCTGCCCTCTTCACTCACCGGCGGTAAGGTCTGCTCCGGGGGCTGGGGGCGGACCCAGCACTTCCGTCTCTCTCCTGGGTCGCGCTGCGTCCGCCCGGCCGGACTCTGCTTCGTCCAGGAGGCCTCGCCTCCGTTGGTTGCAGTCCAGTGCGGGGTGGGCTCCTGCCTGGACTCCACCGCCGGCTCACTGCTCCGGGCTGCACCGGGGCATGGGGTGGGCTCCCGTTGGCTTCCGGGTCAAGTCCCGCCCACGTCCTGCAAGGGCTGCCTGACTTCCGGCTGAAGCCCGGCCGCGGCGGTGGCTTCGGAAATAAAAGGGGTAGGCTCCCTCGCGCTATGAAATACACGGTGGGGTGGGCACCCGCCGTGAAATTAAGACCAATAAGCGGGGTGCGCACCCGCCAACGACCACGGCAATGTCCTTGGCAGGGTGGGCACCTGCCAGGGGACTCTAAGATCCGCGAAGATGGGGCAAACGCCGGGTGGGCACCGGCTTTCAGAAATAAAGCGCTCCTGGCGCTAAACGGCAAATAAAAGTGCTTCCAGGTGCTTGAGGGGCACAAATAAAGCGCTCCCAGCGCTTAGGGGCAAATTACCACAAAGTCCAGCAAAAGTCTCCCTTGCACACAGCAAAGCAGGGGTGGGGGCAAGGCTGGACCCAGAGCCAGCTCACTGGGCCTCCAGGCAGGGAGGTAGTCCAAGTGGCGGTCCTCTGGTCCAGCAACAGCAGCAGCAGCGCCCCTCAGGTAGGATCCTGGCAGAGAACAGTTTCTGTGGGGACACAGCCCCATTTTTATACACTAAAACCCTTTGTTCTGGGTTCAGGGTGAGGGGGCAAACCAGCTGGTTGGGGAGCACCCTTGATGTGCTCAGCCCCTCACTCTATTCACTGGCAGGGCTAGGGTCGTCAGTCGCACCACAGGGGGCGGAGCCAGCATTGTGTGGGGAAAACCCTGCCCTATTCAGGACCCAGGTGTACTCCTCCCACCCATCTAGCTGCTGATCTCCCCATTCACCACTGGGTGACTCATCCTGACTCTGGGGAATCCCTAGCCCGTCACATGACCTCAACCAGCCAATCATGCGACAAGGCACACATTTCACACTGCACACCGAAGTGCCCACTTCTAGAAGTGGCACTTCCACACTAGGTACATGCACGCCGCACACATCATCGCGCAGCATTCAATCACACGAGTCCGCACATACCAAACTCGGGCCTGCACACCCCACGCATCAGGAACTACTAGGGACACATACATTCCCCATGCATTCCTATGGGAGGGCAGGCCTATCTCACCACCTGCACTCAGAGCGCGCACGCACTTTACCCTGGGACACAGGGAAAGTGCGTAGAAACCAAGAAATCACCACACCAAGTCACCAGTAAAAAGCAAAAAAAGTTCAGGGGTGAACCTGCCAGAAGGGCCAAGTCCAACAACAAACTTCACAGGAAATAGGCATCAAAAGTACAAAACATCAAGGCCATTGGCCAGTCCAAATTTCTAGTCCGCACATTTGTGCATAACAAACTGCACAGGAAATGTGCATCAAAAGTGCAAAGCATCAAGGCCATTGGCCAGTCCAAAGTTCTAGTCCGCACATGTGTGCATGAGAAATTGCACAGGAAATGGGCATCAAAAGTTCAAAACAGCAAGGCTATTGGCCTGTCCAAGTTTCTAGTCTGCACATGTGTGCATGAGAAACTGCACAGGAAATGGGCATCAAAAGTAAAAAACGCAAGGCCACTGGCCAGTCCAAATTACATGTCCGCACATGTGTGCATGAGAACTTGCACATCAAATGGGTAACACAGTCCACTGCCATGGGAATCACCACAGCTCAGGGGCTACATATGAGCAGTCCAGGCACAGCTGTGGGAGAAATGGTGTGGGGAGGAGGACTTGGCTTACAATTTGGCTTTAAGTTGAACTGGGAGGGGGCTGATTGTCAGGGCCAGTTGAAGGGCTGGACCTAGGAGGGAGAGAACCGACTGAGGTAGAGGCATCCGTGGCTGTGGGAGCCTGAGGGCTGCTTGGACCGGGTGGAGTGGTGGCACGGGAAGGTGGAGACATGCTGTGTGGAGGCATAGTGGTTGAGGGTGAGTGTTGAAGGCTGGGTCTCAACTGTTTCGGAATCCAATAGCCCACAAGTGTCTTGCCTGGAGTGGGAAGTGAGGTGGGCACATCAGCCTCACTCTCTCCCAAAGGTGTATCAGGTGCAGGTGGCTCTCCCCATGGAGATTTGCTGGACCTGGTGTGAAGTTTGGGGTGGCCCTGCCTCTTCCCCTGCATCCCCTGTTGTTGAGGTAAACCCCCTACTTTGCTCTCTTGTCCCTGCTTCCCAGGGGTGTGGGTGGGAGTTGACGTTTTGGGGGAATCTGCCTTCAAAATGTGTTTGGGCTTAGTTGTGACAGGCACCAGGTTCACAGCAGACAGGGCAAGTTTTTGTGGGTCTTTTGGAGTAGGTGTGGGGATGGGAGTGCCCTTGGATGGTGGTGATTTTGATGAATGTGATGTTGATGCCTGCTTATTGGCCTGATGCCCCTGAGTGTCATGTGATGTCTTTTTGTTTTGTGCTCATATGTGCCCGTTTTGTGTTCTGGTGATGGTGTCTGTGGTCTGGTACACTTAGAGTGCTGCTGTTATGTGCTGTGTGTGGAGGACTGGGTGCCTGAGGGCTCTGGAGTGTGTGCACTCTCATCAGGTGGTGCCACTGGCAGGGTGGTTGTTGAAGGGATAGTAGCTGAACTGGGAGCTTGTGACTGCTGAATGACTGCCGTCACTGTGGGGGGCAAAGACTGGACAGTTCGGTGTAGGCCACCCACGTATGAATTAATGCTCTCCATGAATGCAACTACCTGTGCCAACTTCTTGTCATGATCCTGGAAGGCATTCAGGAGAGCAGTCTGACCCACACACAGCTGGCGCAAAATGTCTGCCGCCTCCACACTGAGGGCAGCAGGGGAGACAGAGGCAGTGGTGCCTGTGGAATGGAGACTCTACCCTTCCTAAGGCTGCATGCATGGACAGCACTTGGGGGAGCATGTAGGAGGGTGGGCACTGGACAAGGTGTGGCGGAAGAAGATGCAGATCTGTAACTTCCTGTGCCCGCCAACTCCGAGGAGTCACCGCTGGATTTTAAAAGTGTGGAGGTCGGTGTTTCTCGGCGTGATTCATCCACGGCACTCCTGTCCCTCTCCGAGGCGCAGTGTCAGTGAACTCCTGTGTAGCAGTCGTGCCAGTAGCTTCCCCACTGGTGTCGGTCCCCTGTCCTTCCCTGCCCTTGGTAGATGCTGAAAGAGACAGAGACATAGGTTCAGTATAGTGCCAAACTCACAAACCTCATATGCAAGCAAAGCACAAAACTTTAAAATGATACTCCCATGTTGAACTCCTCCATGTACATTAGGCATGTGCTAAATGTATGCAATCATCAGATGATTCATGGAAACATGCATAGTTGATAGAAATGCTCCATGTGGCGTTGACACAGCCAAATAGCCGGGCCTGTGCCTCCCTGTAACCACACATAATATTTTCTGTAAACATACCTACGTGCCTGTAGGAGAGGTAGCTATACATCAAAACATGTTGCCTCTGTCACATACGGTGTCTCTTTAAGGGAACACCACAGATACAAACTCTAATATGTCCTTTTGCAAGGGTTACAAGCTCCTGATATCCACCATGTTGGGCTTCAAAGCACAACTACAGTTGTCCATTGGTGTCAGCCGGGTAGATGTTACAATTTATCTGATGTGCACAACACCCATCTATGAATGCACACTGGCATGATGCTCACTGCTGTTCACTGCCAGTTGATGTCTATGACACTAATACTGCGGCATATGTCACAAGAACAAATCTTATCTGTCAATGAAGTGCCAATGAACACCATTGCACAATGTAGTCCCAAACACAAAGCACTTAAGCATGAGAATAATAAGTCAATGCAAGGCCTTCATAGGTTGTGACATGTCACATATCAACATGTATACAAGTCCCTGACAGTCCCTGATTGATCCGAGGCAGGATTGTGTATGCTGTTGATGATAAGGTTGGTGGACTCCATAAGGACAGCTAATATGTGGCAATACCTAGGGTCTGGCATATGACATCCATATGTTATGCTGACTGATGACATTGAGGACACATCAATGTGCCAATAAGTCACATACTGATTAAAAGCATTAGCCACAACTTAACCATGCACTGATGCACAAGGACACCCCCTCCACAATGCACACATACTGAGGACTGACACTCCACAGTGGCGAAACTATTTTACAATAGCCAGGTTCAGCTACATTGCATTTGATACACAGAGTCTAACCATCCCAGTCATGTTGCCATGTGCACAAATGGCAAAGGTAAATTAGCCAATGCATCACTGCAATCATCACCATCTACCCTTTCAGCACCTTTGTGCACTTAGCGTCACTATGCCTGGTAATTCCATACTGTAATGCCATGCAGCTGATATTGGGATAATATACTTTTAAATGGTGCTGTCCTCTCGATCATTGTGGAAAAAGGGACCAATGGGACAGTTGTGACCCTTGCCAACTCACTGCTCCCTGAGTCCACATCTGTGCATGTCCATAGCCACTAACACATCATCACATGAGCACACTATTGAGCTAGCCACACACCGCACACAAGCACAACAATTGTCCTAGGCTACCCACTTCGCACACTGAATAATCCGGTGTAGAGGGGTCTCAGTGCAGACAACATTCATGCAATGTGACTTTTAAATATTTCAAGATGATTAAATGTGACCAGGTTCATAGGTTGTTGACACATGGAAAACACAATGTTGTACAAATGCAGAACAGATGCACTCATCACAGAGGCCACTTAGAAGCCATTGCATCACACTAGAGACATCACAGAGTTCTGCACTGGCTCAGTGTTTAGATTCATGCAGTCACTCACACCCAAAGTCACACTTTGCACAATACTCACCCTCAAATGGCTGCTGATGGGCCCTCAAGCGTATATCCAGCTCTGGCTGTATGACTGCCAAGATGCGGCCCATTAGTGGTGTCATGCTCCTGCGCGCCAACCTGCCACTCTGAGGGAGCACCCCCAGCGTAATCTCTGCCATGTTTTTGCTCAGCCAGCAGATGTCATCCCACCTCTTGTGACAGTGTGGATGCCGTCGGTTGGAGACACCCAGAGCCCGCTCCTTTCGTGCAATGGCCCTCCATATTGCCTTGTGCTGGTGGACCTTAATCTGCAGGCATGGGAGACAAGAAGAGGAAGTTTCAGTGACACTGTGTCGTGTACCCCTGTGTGTCAGTACAGGAGCATGAAAATACATATCAAACTAATACATAAATGGAGAGCAGAGGCCATACAGCATGACACATAGTAGACTTGGATCAAATAATCTCATAGAAATGTATACATGTATGATGATGGACACACTACATGGCCATCTCATACACATGCAGAGTGCCAGCACAGCAAACAATGTGATAATGGCCATCATCTGTGATGCAGTATGTGACTGAGCATGACATACAATACAGTGGAAATGATGTTTAGTGGCAGACTCACTGTGCCCAACACTACACACCCCTTAATATCCTTGACCAGTGCATGGCTACATGCATCATGGTGGTCACATTTAGGGCCATGATCTTACATGATCTTACGTTCTCACACTCTTCTCACAAGGTGTAGTCCTGTCTTGTGCAATCATCAGGCCTAAGATAGCTCATTGTGAAATAAGGTATGGACAACAGATATGTTTCACTCAGTCCTTTTAGTGCTGGGCCTCACACTGAGGTATAACGTTGGCCATCAGAGAAATCCCATGCATGTACAATATTAGAGGATAAACAGTGCCTACTCATGTGAGACTGAACACATCATGGAATCAATAGAAGGATGACATGTCCACCTCACATTTATCTGATGTGTCATAGGTGAATTACCACCAAGAGTGTTACACTCTGGCATTGTACTCTTGTGCATAATGCACACATCACCATATTGTCCATTTGAAATCTGTACACACATCATTCAGTACCCTCTGGACAAAATACATTTGTAATGTCACAAATCAGCATATTAACACTTAATGGACTATGACATCACATAGCACAGGCAATGTTTGTTCAGACTTTGAGTGTCTCAAATCAGCAGGGTAACTCTATGGCTGCAAAACCACAGTATGTCACTCCCTCCTTCAACGCAGTCATGGATCTTGACATGAAGTCAGCATTCTAGGCAGTGTATCACACATTTACATTACCCTGTCTAAGACCAACATGTGTTTATTTTGGCTTAATAGGAGCTGAAAAAGTGCCCATGTTGCCATCTTCCCCACATACTCAAATGCAATTCTTGATAGACCATGTATGGAGCATGCTATTGGCAAAATATGGCTGCATGCACATTGACTTGCACTCACAGGCACATACTACTGCACAGTAACATCATGTGAGCATTCTGAGCACTCTCAAACCTTTACTCAGACCCTTACCAGTACATCTGGGGCACCATATAGCCTCCCATACTGTGAAAGGACCTCATCCACCAGGACCTCCAGCTCCTCTGTGGTGAAGGGATGGGCCCTCATGTTCTCAGTTCTCACCCTCACTGGGTCCTGAATACAGGAACAGCAGCAGTTGGTGGTGAAGAATGGCAGGCAGTAGTGTCTGAATGCAAGTGAAATGTGTGGCTCTATCACAGACATTTATAGGCCCCTGGGGTTGTTCCAGTGGTACTCTGCTGCTGCAATTGGTCTGCCTGGTTAGCATTTTTCAATTGTATTCAATGACCGGGCCCGCAGTAGCAAAGAACGCCTACTGCGAGTTTCAAAATTGTATTGCACTACCGTGATTGAGGTTCCCATTGGCTGCTATGGCATTGACATATGCGGTGGCACAAAGGCGGTCTCTATCACAATCCTGCATCTTTCAATTGCATCCAATGACTGGGCCCGCGGTAGGGGAGCACGCCTACCGAGGGTTTCAAAATTGAATTGCACTACTGCAAACCTCGGTTCTCATTGGCTGCTATGACATTGGCATATGCGGTGTCACACCACGTGGGCCAGGCGGTCCCTACCGCAATCCTGCATCTTTCAATTGTATCCAATGACCAGGCCCGCGGTAGCGGAGCACACCTACCATGATTTTCAAAATTTGATTGCACTACAGCGATCACGGTTCCCAATGGCTGCAATGGCTTTGGCATATGCGGTGTTACACCGCGGGGGCCAGACGGTCCCTACCGCAATCCTGCTTTTTTCAATTGTATCCAATGACCGGGCCCACGGTAGTGGAGCATGCCTACCGCGGGTTTCAAAATTGTATTGCACTACCGCGATCGCGGTTTCCATTGGCTGTTATGGCACTGGCATGTGCGGTGTCACACCGTGGGATCCAGGTGGTCTCTACCACAATCCTGCATCTTTCAATTGTATCCAATGACCAGGCCCATGGTAGCGGAGCACGCCTACCGCGGGTTTCAAAATTGTATTGCACAACTGTGATCGCGGTTCCCATTGGCTGCTATGGCATTGGTGTATGCGGTGTCACACCGCGGGGTACAGGTGGTACCTACCGCAATTTGGCACATTTCAATTGTGGCCAATGACCATGATCGCTGTGGCGGAGCATGCCTACCGCACCTATGGAGACATTGTGCTATTGCATTGGCACTAGCCAATTTTCATCTTTGAACACTATACCTTTACAATGTATTCTGGCACCTGTTTGCAAAGTTAATGCAAGTGTGACATTTAACTCACTGATGCCCACACATGCCATGTCAGTGCACATGATTATATGCATGTTCATGTACTTCCTCACATGTCACATATGATATTTGTGTGCATGTACACAGATTTGGTGTGTAATGGTGTCTCATATTTGTGAATATGTCAATGGGTGAGATGGCTAATCAACCCACAGTAATAATGGACTGACCACATAATGTGCATATTCCACTGTGTATATTACTGTTATAATTTTGATAGTTGATCAGCTGACACACACAGTGCTCATTGTGTAGAAAGGTTGTGCTCTGTGCGACTTAAGCAAGAAGATGTGGCAGGTACAGCAGCTACGTAGAAGTCAGCAGTGTTGCTGTCTGCCACATGTGCTGTGTCAGCTACACCCAGGGCTGTTAACACGAGATGTGTGAGTGTACTGTTTACCATTCACATAGTCAGATTCTGTTTTGGAAGTAGTCAGTATGTACATTCTGACCACATGTACAACTACATGAGATGAAGGTGTCTCTGCATGTGACTTGTGCATTAAGCTGTTGTTTCAGTCAATGTTGGCGCTGTGTCAGTCATTATGTACAATGTGTGACACATCTCATTTGGGAATAAAATGTCCTCTTTCATGTTATGTATGAGACGACCAAATGTGCATCGGCCATTCCCAGTACCGACAAACATGGAGGATGAAGACATCATAAGGAACTTCCTTCTGGATCGCCTTACCTTTCAAGACCTATGTGGTCAGTTGGAGCACCATCTGAGGCCTCACAATACCTATCCAACTGCTTTGACACCAACAGTTAAGGTGATGGCGGCCCTGCATTTCTTTGCCACTGGTTCATTTCAGTACACGGTACCCACCGCCGGTGGGATATCTCAAGCTATGTTCAGCATGTTGCTACATGATGTCCTGTCCGCATTGTTGACCTACAAGGACCGCTACATCCACTTTCCAAGGAGACATGAATTGGCAGATGTGAAGGGTGAATTTTATGATCTTGGACACATACTGAATGTGGTTGGAGTCATTGACTGTACACATGTTGGCCTAGTTCCACCACAGGCACGTGAGCAAATCTACCATAACAGGAAGCATTTCCATTCAATTAATGTGCAAGTGGTATGCCAAGCGAATATGATTATCTCCCAAGTCTGTGCCAAATTTCCTGGATCAGCACATGACGTGCGTGGGTTTTTGGTAAGTACGCCGAGTGAAGTAGTGTGCTATATGTGTGACATGCTGTTCTCAGCTACTGTTTATATTACAAAATTGGTCTGTGTATCCCACACCTATGTGACTCTGCGTATCCCAACCGGCCTTGGTTGCTGAGCCCACTGAGGAATCAAAGGACCCCGGGTGAAGTCTACTGCAATGATGCACATGGGTGTACACGTCGTGTGGTGAAGCGTGCCTTTGGGCTTTTGAAGTCTAGATGCCGGTGTCTGGACAAGAGCGGAGGTGCACTACTCTCACTCTCCCCAAAAGGTGTGTCAGATCATAGTTGCATGCTGCCTGCTCCACAATCTGGCCTTGCGCAAAGAGATCCCCCTGCTCCTGGACAATGATGAGCAGCAGATGCCCCCTCTGCAAATCCACACATGCCCAGTGACAATGATAATGAAGAAGAGGAAGAGACGTGCGTCAACAGCTCATCGACAACTACTTCCCTTGAGTGTAAGTGACATTGTACAACAGTGACATTGTCTGTTGGCTTTGATGGTAGTGGCAAGGCATAGATGATCTTTTTGACTGCTGGCTGTTGTTGGCTCTGTGCTAATTGCTGATGTGTGTGGCAATGGGTATTTTTTTCCACGTACCTCATGTATATGTTGATGTTGTTGCTGATTGTTATGTGTGCTGGTTTTTGTACATGATGACTAGTGGTGTGTTTTAGCTGTTATGGCATCACCTGACAGGTAAATGTCATTCTCTTGTGTCTTTCTAGGTTCCTTCACCCTATCAATGCCTCGTCACAATCAGAGCTTGTGGTACATTGGAATCAGAGTTGACGTTGTACATACTGTGATAAACATGGAAGTGACACAAAGACATAGGTGTGTAAAGAGTGTTTATTTTCTATACGTTTTTGTGAAAGAGAAGTGATTGTTTAAAAGAATTGTGCAAAGTGAATTTATGAGTTGTCAGTGATGGTAAATGAGACAAATCAATGGGTCACCACATTGATGTAGTCACACCAGCAGCAAAACCCTTAAAACTAAAACAGTTAGCTTTGTTGCAATTCCATAGATTATAAAGGGGGATGTCATTGTATACAGACAGTGGATAAAGGACTATAAGGGTTAACCACTCTCTCCTTGGCTAGAAGAATTTTTATTAAATAAAAGAAGAACTCTGGGCTTTTTTCAGCAGTCCCCATACCTTAGTGCCTAGATGGTATTTCTTCATCATAGGAACAGCATAGCTCTTCCCCCTGGAAAGGTCCCTCTCCAAGTGTGTTTTAGAACATGCATCCCCATAATATCAAAGCACGAGTTTCCAGCAGTAGCAGCTGTGTTAGCATGTTTTGTCTAGATGCTAGGGACTGACCAGAACAGGATAGCAAGGGGCATTATTTATCAACCTTGTGTTCAGACTAAACTCCAGGAACAGGCAGAGAATGCTGAAAGCAAACAGTTTTCATGTGAAAGGCACAAACAGAGTCTTGCAAAATAAGTCATGTAGTAACGTGCGCAAAAGCAGCATCATGGCAGCAGAGCTCATGTTAACATATCAATGTTGACCATGACCCTAATGGCCATATGACAACACCACCATTGGGGATTGTATAGTGTCTTTGTGTATTTAATGTTGTTGAAATAATCACCATGTGAGCACTGCGTCGTCTGCACTACCTATTCACCTTTGCACACCTTCTTTGGATATGTATGAATAAAAGACATGTTGACGGTAATGCTTCCTTTATCGAACACAATATTCAGTATTTTTTATAGTAATGTTCCTAAATAATTTAGTTTGAATTGAATGAGATTGCGTATTAGAGAGCCCTCATACCTATGGATGAGCCCTCTTCACCTGAACGAGATATATGTGACTTTTTGTACAAATTGATAGGCACATTTACCTGTGTTCCGTGGGCATATTGGGTTGTCCTTGTTAGTGATACTTAGATGGCAGAATAGGAGCAGCAATTTTTCATCATACACAGTATGAAAACACTCCCTACATAGCCAATGAGTTTTATTACTAGTCCTGTTCCCAAGGTAAACCACTCTTAGCATGCATAAATCAGGCATTTTATCTAAAAGTCCTGAGCACTCATTTATGCAGTTAAACTTTAGGTTCTGTGAACCAAATCCAGTTAGCATTTGATCATGGAACATAATGTGCTACAGTCAAAATTAACTAACCTTGACTAGTGTGATCTTTAAGATAAATTTGACCTATATATTTTAATATAGACCTGCTGTTTGAAACCTGTGTTTCGCTCCAGTGTTTGAAGTTTTAGCAGAAACACACTTTCAAAGGGAGTAGGATGCCCACATGGGGGTCTTACCATTAGGGTAAAAACTAACTTACCTGTATATATGTAGACATTGATTCTTGCAACATACCAGGTATTAGCATTACATCAGTTTATGGTCATACAAGCCACATTTACAATGTCTATAGTCGTTCTGCTAGGGATATTAATGGCTCTGAAACAATTTGCCAGCTGGAGACATGCATTAATAATCTTGATGATACATTTCTTGATTATTGCTGGAGACTGTTACACCACCGATGAACCACTGGCCACCTGCTGAGAAAGACGAAGTGTGGTTTATTCCAGAATTACATATTCCCCCTTGAAAACTTTGCTTGCAAACTGCCATTCAGTTAAATGCCCTAATCGGGCCTTAGGACTTATAATGGGCACACCCGCTCTTACGGCCTGGCCTACTTACAGTAGACAGACCACACTAGTATGATAAACTGCATCCTGTTAGATCTAAGTCTTTGTAAGGACATGATAGATATTGTCATTACAGAATGACAAGACAGCAACCACAATTACCTCAAACTGATTATGAAAGGCACAATGTTTCGCATCTCATCTCCTTCAACTCTGTTACCTGGGAGTGGTCTTTAAACTTCAAACAAAAGGCGAGGAATAACGTGGAGATTTAAGCAACAGCAACCTGATAGTCTTGCTTCCATGTATAGAGAAGTGAGAAAGGGACTACAGAAGTTGGTGCTAGTACTTACCTCACAATCTAGACCCGGCTCCATTGTTGGGTCTATGAAGAAATGTTTTTGATTTTAAAAAAGTCCTTTCATGGAGAAATGAAGCTAAACACTTCTCCCAAAAGAATTTCTTGGTGCAATAAGGAGTAGAGAGTTGTCAAGAGTGTTTTCAGAAGTAAGAATAGAAATGTTATCAAAAACCCAAGATCTGCCTATAAGAAATTACAGATATCAACAAAGAGGGAATGGGATGAGAGCAAGTGGCAAGATCTCTCTAAGGCTGCAAATGAAAAGGATTATATTAACCCCGGGTGTAGTACTCCGCTTCGCCCACGGAGTGTACGTAGCGCTGCCTGCTTCGCGGTTTACGAAGTAGGCGTAGCAGGCAGCGCTACGCACACGCCAGGGCGAAGCAGAGCTGCCTGCCGCCCGCCTCCTGCCCACCCTCATTTTAAGATAAGGTAAACTATGATAAAAAATAAGATAAAATGCCTTACCTGCAGTGCGGCGTCCCGGGGCTCCCTCTTCCTCGTTGACAGCAACTTCTTTTCACAAATGTGCATGCGCGGACGCCCGCGCATTTCTCGCGTAGCCCCACTATGCCCAGGGTTAGATTATATACAGTTCTGGCATGTACTGGCAGATGGTGTTCGACACAAACAGATGGCCATAGAATATGGTATTCATTGGCAGATATGGATTGACCATTTTACCAGCTTTTACTCTTCTTATGACCATGTTGAAGCCATGAAACATACTTCTTAGACTCTGGCTGACAAACATTTGTAATTGACCCTATCTGCCACAATTCAAGCATTCAAAGGTATTATCCCCAATAAGGCTCCTGGTACTGATAATATCCAGAACACCTTTTTTGTCAGAGGTACAAATTTAGGACCCTTATGTCAACATAATATCTAATGCAATCCTACAGGGATCAACATACCTTCCACATGGGCTGTGGCAGAGATCTTTCCTGTGTACATAGGGGCTCTAGGAATAGCTCTAGTAATTATAGACGAATCAGTATTATAGACAGTCAATCAGGGACTTGTAAAGTGTGGCCACTCACCCATGAGGGTCTCAAGGTGCTGGGGGAGGGGGCTGCTGGTTGTACTGGGTGGAGGATCATTCGAAGAGCCAGGTCTTGAGATCCTTCCTGAATTGGGTCAGTGACGCGGTTTGCCTAAGGTGCAGGGGCTGGGTGTTCCAGGTCTTCGTGGTAAGGTAAGAGAATGACCTTCCTCTGGTTCTGGTATTGTGATCCTGGGGGTGGAAGTGAGGGCGAGTTGGGAGGATCGCAGTTGTCTGGTGGGTACGTGGAATGTGAGGCGATGGTGCAGGTATGCTGGTCCTTCATTGTGTAGAGCTTTGTAGGAGTGAGTGAGGACCTTGAAAGTGACTCTTGTTGGCTGGGAGTCAGTGCAGTTGTCTGAGGTGTTGCAAGATGTGGCTGAGGCGGGGAATGTCGAGGACCAGTCTGGCTGTGGCGTTTTGGATGTTCTGTAGTTTCTTGAGCTGTTTCTGGGTGAACGCCAGTGTAGAGTGCATTGCCATAGTTGAGTCTGCTGGTGATGAGTACATGGATGACCGTCTTTCTGGATTCTGTGGGGATCCATCTGAAAGTCTTTTGAAGCAGGCAGAGCGTTTGGAAGCAGACTAAGGACACTACATTGATTTGGCAGTTCATAGTGAATGGTGAGTCCAGTATGATGCCGAGGATGCGTGCATGATCCGTCGGGGTGAGGGGATATCCTAGAGTGGCTGGACACCAGGAGTCATCGCAGGCTGAAGGGGCGGGTCCCAGGATGAGTACTTTGGTCTAGTCTGAGTTAAACTTGAGGCAGCTGTCTCATCCAGGTAGCAACTGGTTCTGGTGGTTGTGGGTTCATAGGTGAGGGAAAGGATCAGCTGGGTGTCATCGGCATAGGGGACAATGTTGAGTGGCTTCTGACAATGGCTACGAGGAGGCCATGTAGACATTGAGGAGGGTGGGGCTCAGGGATGCACCCTGGAGTACTCCACAGCTGATCTCCATGGGTTCTGAGATGAACAGTGGTAGTCTGATTCACTGGGTCCGGCCAGTGAGGAAGGAGTGGACCAAGTTCAAAGCCTTGTCATGATGCCAGTGTCGTGGAATCTTGTGGGTAGGCTGTGGTTGGAGACAGTCTCAAAGGCTGCCAAGAGGTCTAATAGGATGAGGGTTGCGGTCTCACCCTGGTTGAGGATGGAGCGGATGTCGTCTGTGACGGTGAGGAGTACAGTCTCTGTGCTGTGGTTGCTTTGGAATCCGGATTGGGAGGTGTACAGGATGTGGTTCACTTCGATGAACTCGGAGAGTTGTGCTTTGATGGCCTTCTCTATGACCTTGGCTGGGAAGGGGAGGTTTGAGATAGGTTTGAAGTTCTTGAGGTCTGTTGTGTCTGAGGATGGCTTCTTCAGCAGGGGGTTGATTTCAGCGTGTTTTCAGTCGTGGGGGAAGGTGGCGGTTT